>NC_056731.1:1582488087-1582511587 GCF_019279795.1 Protopterus annectens | reverse complement strand
GCAAACCAGGTCAGCCGCAGACCACTGGTTTTGGCTTGCACCTCAGAAAAGTATATCCCAATCAGAAGAGGCCCCAAGACTGATCCTTGGGTTACACCGCTCGTTATCGGTCTACTAGAGGTGGCTTTCCCTACTTTGACTGAGTGGGTTCTATCAGTGAGCCAGTTAGCTACCCATCTGGTAACATACAGGTTGATGCCTAGCTGGGAGAGTTTATCTATTATGCCCAAGTGAGGAATAGTGTTAAAGGCTTTGGCGAGGTCAACGTAGGTGCTGTACACCGTCTTCCCCTCATCCATGTCTTTGGTGACTGTTTCAAAGAAGTTGACCAAGTTTAACAGGCATGATCTACCTTTGACAAAATAAAACTGTGTGGGGTCAAGATTTTGGAAGTTGCCAATGTCCTTGTTTATAAGATCCATGATGATGCGTTCCATGGCCTTGCAGATCAGGCTAGTTAGGCTGATGGGCCTATAATTGCCTGGGTCAGTGGAAGCTCCACCTTTGTGTAGAGGGATGACAGTTGCTATCCTCCATTCAGCTGGGATGAAGCTGATGCTCAGGCTTTGGTTGAATAGGGTGTGTAATGGAGCTGAGAGCTCATGCCTGAGTTCATGCAGGATGCAGCCAGGGATGTTATCAGGTCCCATGGAGACCATTCTTTTTTCCTTTGAGAGGGCAGGTGCTGGGGATGTCCTGGTTTACTGATGGGAGACAGGGGGTGAAGTTTTCACTGAACCTGCCTGCCAGCATGTTGACTATATCTGTGGAGTTTGTGTATTATGCGCAATATGTATATGCTCAGAACACATTATTGATTACATTTAGAGGTAGTTACACAAATGAGGGTGTGGATAACAGAGTAGGACAGTACACTAATGTGATGCAGGCTAGTCAGCACCCAGATGTACTAAAAGTATAATTTCACATTATAGGATAACAGCAGAACTGTTTGTATTGTTGAGAAAGTGAAATGACAGAAAACTATGTATACAGTGTATGAATGTTGTACTACCTTGCATAATATTATTGTACTCCATAATAAGTCACTATGGCTGCATTACCCTTTAATAGGTTCATAGGTTCATAGGTTTATACTAGGCTATCTGCCCTAAGGCATTTATAAGCCTAGCCCAAATTTTTGTGGCTTACGCCACCCCTTATATGAAAAAATACTGTGCCCATTAGTTTGTTGTGCCTCTGTCCAGCAGTGACACAGAGATGATTCCCGGGATAAACCTACGATCTCCCATCCACAGGTCAAGATTTCTCTTGAACAGAGCCAGCGAGGTGCTCTGCCTCACATGGACCGGGATTTTATTCCACAGCATAGGGAGTCTCTGAGTGATAAATGTATCCCTCCAGCACGTCCTATTTATATCCGTGCTAAGGTTTAAGTTGCTTGCTCTAGTGGTTTTGGTGGATTTGGATTTTTTTGAGGTGGAGCATGTCCATTAATTCCGGGTTGGACATGGCCTTGTATGTCAGGCACATGTCACCTCTGAGCAGACGGTATGCAACTGAATAGAGCTGGAGTTTCTTCAATCTGGCAGCATATGACAGATTTTGGAGTCCCTTTATCCTTTTGGTGAGGAACTTTTGGGGTCTCTCCAATTGCTGCAGATGTCGGGTGAGATACATCCTGAATGGGGCATTGTACTCGATCATTGGTCTGATAAGTGAAGAGTACAGGGGAACAATGACCTCACTAGATCTGGATGTGAATCCCTTCATGATCAGGTGGGCAATGTAGAAGGTCTTTCTAACCACTTTAGCAACGTGAGTGTCAAAAGAAAGGCCACTGTCAACCTGGGTCCCCAGTTCCCTGATAACCTCTTCTGTGCTTAGTGGATTGCCACCTATATGGTAGCTTGGGGTTACCTTGTTTTTCCCAAAGGGTATGACTATATATTTTTTGGCGTTTAGCTTCAGGCCATGGCTCTGGCACCAGCTATCTGTTTACGTGAGTCCCTTCTGAAGGATATCCGTGTCCGATGCACTTTCCACTATGGCGCCCAGTTTGCAGTCATCAGCAAACTTTGTCAGCCAAAGTCCTCCTGTGTTGGCCTGTACTTCTGAGGAGTAGATGCTGAACAATAGGGGGCCAAGGACCGAGCCCTGTGGGACACCACTTGTGACCGGCTTGGAGTCTGACATAGCGCCAGCAACTCTAACCCTGTGGGTTCTGTCCTTAAGCCAGTTTGCAACCCATCTTGTGACATATGGGATTACATTTAAGCTGGTAAGTTTTTCTACAATACCCGAGTGGGGTATTGTGTCGAAAGCCTTTGCAAGGTCAAGGTGGGCTGTATGGACTGCCTTTCCCTCATCAATGGGCTTGGTGACTGTTTCGAAGAAGTCGACCAAGTTCAAAAGGCATGATCTGCCCTTGACGAAGCCAAACTGGGTTGGGTCCAATGTCTGCAAGTCCCCTATATCTTTGTTTATGAGCTCCATTATGATCCTCTCCATAGCTTTGCAGACTAGACTTGTTAAGCTTATGGGGCGGTAATTACCAGGGTCCGTAGAGGCACCGCCTTTGTGGAGTGGGACCACAGTTGCCGTATGCCACTCCTTGGGCACGTATCCTGTGGTAAGGCTGAGATTAAACAGCTGCCTTATGTGCGGGTTTAATTCCTCATTTATCTCGTGTAGCACACAGCCGGGGACACCATCCGGTCCCATTGATGCTGTGTTTTTAGCTTTAGAGAGCAGCTTTCACCTGCGCATTTGAGATGTCTGGGAGGCTACACTCGGCTGGGATAGTTATCTCTCCTTTAGGGGGGGGGAGGGGGGTGAAGTTTGCACTGAACCTGTCTGCCAGTATGTTGGCAATGTCTGTGGGTTCAGTGATTTTTGTATCATTTTGGACTAATTCTGAGCATATCTGGGAGTTTCCACCCAGGTTCCTAACATAGCTGAAAAAGGCCTTATGATTGTCCTTTGAATCCATGGCAATTTTTCTCTCAAAATTGGCCTTAGTTGATTTTATGAGTGCTCATATTTTTTTACTAATAATGATCAGGGGTGACTTCCCTTTTATGGATTTTGTTCTATCATGTAATAGCTTTCTCCTCTTATTGTAAAGTTTGTTAATGGCTGGGGTCCACCAGACTGGACGTTTGCCCTTTGTGGAAAGAGTCTTGGTTTTATTTGGGATTGCCTGATCCATGCAGTCCTGGAGGTGTTCATAGAAGGCATTTGTAAGGGCTTCCGCAGCTTGGGTCGTGGTTTCCACTGGCTCAGGGGCCTTGAAGGATACCACACCAGTCTTGAGTAGTGTGAAGTTTGCTTTAGAGAAGTTCTTCACTGTGGTCTTTTGTTTGGGGTGGGGGGGATGTGGATTTCCAGTGAGATTAGTTTATGATCAGATCCCACCAATGAGGGATATACTTCCAGTGTGGAGCATTTTGTCCCCATGTTTGTGATAATGAGATCTAGTATATTTTCTCCTCTCGTGGGAACAGTGACTAGCTGTTCCATGGCATTTGAATTTATGAACTCCGGGAACCGTTGGGCTAGAAAGTTAGGGCTTGAGTAATGTTCCCAGTCTATATTCGGGTAGTTGAAGTCACCCAATATGATGGTGTTTGGAGATACATTTATACCCTCCAGTGTCAACTGACCCTCAGCATTATGTCAGACAATTGCATAGACCTAAAATGTGACATCAACACACTGACCATACCTTGTGTGTACTGTTGCGGACATTTGACAAGGTGATGGCAGTCCTATCCTTGGACTGAGACAACATGTCCTTGTTTTCATTTGATGCATTCAAGTTTGGGGTATAGCCCTGTAGGGCTTATCATCAGTGCATAGCAATGAGAGCAATCAGCAGAGGTGACATACTGAGTGGGAACACTGTTCTGTCACTTGCATGAGATCTGCAGTCTAGCTGTCTAGACAATACACTTTGTGTCAGTAGACTATTTCTCATTCAGGCCTGGGGTGTGTTTGTATGGTTTGGGTGATCCAGATGTGTACTGGCTAGCCTTATGTAAATGTTGTTGCTCAACCATGTCCTGCTAAGTCTTCCAAGATGACAGTACTGCATCTGTATAAGTTTTTAGGTTTTGTTACTTCTCTGTACTAAACACTGTGTTATGTGATGCTATCATGTAACCGATGTACAGACATGATTAATAGGTCTGTGAACTGCAATCTGCATTATTAGATATTTATCATATGTGAAATTTTTAGACATTCAAAAATGACTAGGATTTCAAGTCTGTCAGTAACACACAAAGAGGATGTTATTTTCAAACCACATGAATAATTGTGTTACATACATGTATGCATGCATACATACATAGAAAAGTAGCTATTTGTCAAAATATAGGGTTATAGATGGCATGAAATTTTTGGTTGCAGCACTTACTTTTTACTGTCTTAGTAAAAGTACCCCTGTAATTACCTACTATAATATACTAGGAATGGTACTGAAAAGTATATGGGAAATGTATAGATTGCATTTGCTTCAGCTTTCAAATGCTAATCAGTGTAAACCAGCCAACATTCAGGAAAGATGTGAAAGTTGAAAACGTTTTACCACAATGAATGATGGAAAGTAGTGAGAAAAGAAATCAAGTGGGATGGAATCACTATTAGACAAATAGTTATGGTGTGATTTCTGAAGGATAACATACAGCATCAGCTAATGAGAAAATATTTTTAGAGCAGTGATTAGATTCAGTTCCAAAGCTGCATGACATTTTTAGAGAAAAGATGCAAAATATTTTATTATTTTAGGATATTTGGACATTTGTTAGTCAACATGTTTCTTTGCAAGGCACAACTGTCCAAAGCAATGATGTGCTGTAAAATGAGGGAAATATGTAGGACTATAAAAGTGCACCTATATCATCACACACACACACACACACACACACACACACACACACACACACACACACACACACACACACACACACACACACAAGCAACACTAACAGAACACTGTATGAAAAATAATTGATAGTGGAGGGAAAAATACTATTGCCTAGGCTTGAATACTTATTTGCAAAAGCAAGTACATAGTAAAGTAGCTATCACTTCACTGCTAAAGAGGCTCCAGGTCTATGTGTGACAAGAAGACAGCATCTTTAGCTGAGTAAAATCCAGTCATTCAGCTGATCTAATTGCTCATGAGTGGGGGAAGGAAAATACAAAAGGACAAACTGCAGCTGCAAGTTCTAAGCATTTCCTCTAAACCCCCTCACTGAGAGTTTGTGTAATCTGACCTGCAGTATGCTAAAAAGGCTATCTGAAAACCTTGCCTCTAGCTGAACATGTGACTTACAGACTACTAAAATGTAAACAAACTCCTCTAGCAAAAAATCTGAGCCAGTGCCCCTTTAAGATGTTCTAGGCTAAATCCGTCAGAAATAGGCTTAGAAAAAGATCTGTCATGTTTAAGAAATAGATTAAAGAATAGGGGCTACAAAATTAGTGAAATAGATCAATACACTATTGAAGCCCTCAATTCACGTGATGCTAGAGGTAAACCTTATTTTGGTCCAGTACAGGATATCATTAGAACTGATATTTCTTCGACACCCTTGAATGTCAAATTTGCAACAAGTTATACAACAGACTTATTTGAAGTCAAGAATATCATATGTAAACATTGGGATATACTAAAGGCTGATGAAGAGATTTCTAACATAGTTGGCAAAGAACCCTCTTTTATATATAGGAACAGAAACAACTTAAAAAGACTCCTCTGTTATCCTAAGAAAGCTATACAGCATGTTAGTTCAGGACATACAGAAAAATGTGGTCATTGTAATTTTTGTTGTTATATTGACAGCAATACCACATTTATCCATCCAGATAATGGTAAAACATTTTATTTTAGAACACATGCGAATTGTATGACAACTAACGTTGTTTACCTGGCAGTTTGCAAAATATGTTCATCATTTTATGTGGGTAAGACGAACCGCCCACTACGTGACAGGATAAGAGAGCATATTTATAACATCAGAAAACGTAATACACAGAATGCTTTAGCCAAGCACACTGTCTTACACAACACTCAACATGAATTTCAATTTAGGGTACTAGAAGTAATAGAACCTAATGCAAGAGGAGGTAACATAATGACATATACAGAGGAGAAGGAAAACAACTGGATTATTTTGCTAAGAGCAGATAGAGGCTCAGGACTAAATGACAAAGTCTCTATCAAACCTGTACTTAGAAAACGCAGACACATAAAGATATGAGAATATTTAGTCATTTTTAAATTGTAATAGATATATATAAATAATTTTTATAATGCATTTTAACAACAAGAAAACTTTTATTAAAGTTTTATACTATCATTTGTTGTATTCAAAGGATGCGCTTTTTTAAATGGAGTTAGTTTTCATATATATTTTTATATATATATATATTTTTTATATGATTAGTAGCAGTAATGAATGCACTGATATACTTTTGTATTTGTTGCTTTAAATGTTAAGTGAACTAATTGATGTGTGATGATGATTGGTTCATTTGAATTGTACTCACCATGTGCTTTAGTATTTAAACTGTCTATGTTAAGCAAACATTGTGATCTGATGAAGCTATTTTTTAGCGAAAGCGCTTATCCATTGTTTTAGTAATAAAAGTATCTGGCTTTGAAT
Source organism: Protopterus annectens (assembly GCF_019279795.1). NCBI lineage: Eukaryota > Metazoa > Chordata > Ceratodontiformes > Protopteridae > Protopterus > Protopterus annectens. The sequence continues at coordinate 1,582,504,952 of NC_056731.1, read as the reverse complement.
ATTAGATTTGACCCTTGCTTTTGCTCTTGTGCTACGTTTTTTATTATATATTTACTGGTTGTTTCCACAAGAGCATTTACCAGTGAGAGCAGTATTTTGGATTATTTGACTTTTTACTTTACAATAAATGTTTAACTTGTACAAAGTGTCCGGTCTGCTTGAGTAATTTTGAAAACATTAGGCACAGTTCATGTTAAAGACATTGAAATATTGTTAGATTTTATTTCATTGCTGGCTACTAGACACATTTCTATAATGCAATGTCTGACAGTTAAATGTTTAACTTGCCAAACTCTCGGGTCCAGTTGAGTAATTTCAAGACACATTCATTTAGCTGGTTCAGTTCATGCTTCACACATTGTAATATTGTCAGATTTTATTCCACTGCTGCCTTCTATATGCAATGTTTCACAGTAAAATGTTACACTTGTACAAACTGTCATGTCTACTGGAGTCATTTTAAAAAACAGGTTTCAGTTGGCAAATTTCCTGTTAAAGATACTGTATCATTATCAGATAATTGATTAAAGACTGGCACCAACTCTATTGGCATTATGCAACTACACCTTCATTACACATCAGTCGGTACTAGGCTATGAACCTATCGGCCCTAGGGCCTACAAGCCTAGCCATAAACAATTCCCTGGCTATTTCTTCCCACAATATTTACTTTGATATTCAATATTTACATGCTGAAATATTAGCAGATGCAAGAGCAGGGTTCAATTTTGTTATAGCCATTCAGGTCAGCCATTTACAGTAGTAGAGAATAGTGCCCAGCTGACAGTACTTTGAGATTCCCTACCAACTTTACTGTAGTGCTTCCCTACAGGAACTCTGGCATACTACACAATTGTTATGCCTTCCACTGTAGAATCTTGACTACAGGGTGCATCAGATGTGAAATCATGCATAATTTGCACACTGTTCATTCCCTACCTAGCCACTTAAAGCTGCACTTATCGTGCCTTGCAAAGAGCAAATCAATTATATCAGCATAGTCTATCTGGCAAGATATCTCATTAATTGAAATCATAGCCAAGCCCACAAGTCTATCTTGTCACATAGTACTTAAATACATTATTAGTTGTAGTTTGGAGAAGTTTCTCTCCCCAGATGCAACTGTCACTGGCAGTGTCAACAAAATGTGTAGAGCTACCACTACCTGTGTGAATATTTCCACTAATCCTCGCTTTTTCATTGCATTAAGGACATCCATCATCAATATCAGCAGATTCAGTGTGGGTTCAAAGAATCTGCAAGTTTTTACAGAAAAGAAATATCTTATCAGTAACTGACAAGAGTTCCTGTATGTTGTAGAGGAAGCCAAAAGTAGCACTATGAGCTGCAAGTTGAGTGAACCTGTACTTCACAGATGACACTGCAACATCAACAAGAGTGTTGAAAGTTGACTCCTGTTCAGGACCAGTTAGACAGTTCTTCATAGCCAAAAAGCACTCCCTCTTTTTCCTGAGGCTCACCTCATTTGCATCCAGAAATTTAAATTCTACTTCCAGTGCTTCGGCTAGGTCAGTACCTGTCACTTTTGCCTTTTTGTACCCTGTGGCCCTGCACTCTGTTAAAAAAACTTTTCAGTTCATCAAGCACAAATCACTGCTTGATCAGTTTGGATGGAAGAGCTGTGCAAAAGTTTACTGACTTGTCCAACCTTTACTAATACATCATATACCAGACCATCATGATATTAAAAACTTAGCACTTTTCATTGTACTACTTAGCAATGCTACTTTACAATATGCCTTAGGATCCTTGCCTTTTGTAACTTCTGCACCAAAACCAAGGCATTGTGAACTGCACACACTTGATATCACACTACTTTCACAGTTTCTACCCTACACTCCCACCTAGTCTCACACAATGGCTTTACAGTTATACCTGACATGATCGCAAAAAAATTTGTATCTGAATAGATTAAGTAAACGGTGTACATTTGCTGCAGATTACCAAAAAATGAAACTGCATTTATTGAAGACTTTGCAGCACCACCAATTACTAGATTGAGACTGAGCCACAGGGTACAAAAAAATGCACATGGATTTAATGACAAGATTCTTACCTGAACGCCAGAATGTTTTCCCTTCATATTATAGCCATTGTCATAACCCTGACCTCTGCAGTTCTCTAGTGGAATTCCCAAGTTAATTTAACACCATGTCAGTGAGAAAACCACCAGTAGTCACAGTAACCTGGAGGAAGGACCAAAAGTACCCCTTTCCTACCAGTTTCATTGCATTCAGCAAAACGGACAGTCAGTGACATTTCTATATGCAATGGTTACCAGCAAAATGTTACACTTGTACAAACTGCCATGTTTACTTGAGTCACTTAAGAACAGTAGGTTTCATTTGGCACAGTTCATGTTAAAGATATTGTATCATTGTCAGCTAACTGATTAAAGACTAGCTCGGTATTATGTAACTACACCTTCATTACACATGCTGAAACATTAGCAGATGCAAGAACACGGTTCAGCTTTGTTATATCCACTCAGGTCAGCCAGTTACAGTAGTAGAGAATAGTGGCTAGCTGACAGCACTTTGCACTTCCCTACCAACTTTGTTGTAGTGCTGCCCTACAGGTACTCTGGCATACTACAAAATTGTTATGCCTTCCACTGTAGAATCTGACTACGGGGTACATAAGATATAAAATCATGCACAATTTGCACACAGTTTATTCCCTACCTAGCTACTTACTAAAGCTGCACTTCATCAGTAACTGCTGAGAGTTCCTGTTGTAGAGGAAGCCAAACGTAGCAGTATGAGCTCCAAGTTGAGTAAACCTGCCCTGCAGATGACATTGCAACAACAAGAGTGTTGAAAGCTGATTTTAAAATTGTGTTCAGGACTAGAGAGTCATCATTTGTTTCATAACTAAAAGCCTCCTCTTTTTATTGGGTCTCACCTCCTTTGCATCAGGAAACTTCAGTTCTACTTCCAGTTCTTCAGCTAGCTCAGTAGCAGTCACTTTTGCCTTTTTGTACCCTGTGGCCCTGTATTCCGTTAAAAACCTTTTTAGTTCATCATGCAGAATCACTGCTTGATCAATTTGCATGGAAGAGCTTTGCAAAGGTTTACTGACTTGTCCAACCTTTACTAATACATCATACCAGACCACCAGCGATAACTTAGCACTTTTCATTGTACTACTTAGTGATGCTGCTTCACAATGCCTTAGGATCCTTGCCTTTTGTAACTTCCGCCAACGAAACTAAGGCATCGTAAACTGCTGCACCCACTTGATATTGCACTGCTTTCACACTTTCTACCTTAGTCTCACACAATGGCTTTACAGTTAGACCTGACATGATTGCAAAATATTTTGCATCTCTGAGTAGACAAAGTAAACAGTGTACACTGGTTGCAGTGTAACAAAAAATAAAACTGCATCGATTGATGACTTTGCAGCATCACCAATTACTAGACTGAGATTGTGACAGCCACAGGGTACAAAAAATGCATGTGGATTTAAAGACAAGGTTCTTGCCTGAACACCAGAATGTTTTCCCTTCATATTAGAGCCATTGTCATAACCCTGACCTCTACAGTTCTCTAGTGGAATTCCCAAACTTTTAAGTTCATTTAACACAATGTCAGTGAGAAAACCACCAGTAGTCTCAGTAACCTGGAGGAAGGACAAAAAATACCCCTTTCCTTCCGCAGTTTCATTGCATTCAGCAAAATGGGCAGTGACATTTCTATTTGCTATGTTTGAGTGAAATGTTACACTTGTACTACCTGTCATGTTTACTTGAGTCACTTCAAACAGTAGGTTTCAGCTGGCACAGTTACACTGTATTGCCAGATAACTGATTAAAGACTGGCAATGACTCTGCTGGCATTATGCAACTACACCTTCATTACACAGTCGGAAACATTAGCAGGTGCAAGAACAGGGTTCAACTTAGTGCCTAGCTGACAGTACTTTGAGCTTCCCTACCAACTGTGCTGTAGTGCTTCCTTACAGAAACTCTGGCATACTACACAACTGGTATGCCTCCACTGTAGAATATGACTACAGGGTACATCAGATGTGAAATCATGCATAATTTGCACACTGTTCATTCCCTACCTAGCTACTTAACTAAAGCTGCACTTTTCGTGCCTTGCACTGAGCAAATCTGTCAATTATATCAGCATAGTCTATCTGGCAAGATATCTCATTATTAATTGAGATCATAGCCAAGCCCACAAGTCTGTCTTGCAACATAGTATTTCTTAAATATGTTTTAATTAGTTTAAGTTTGGAGAAGCTTCTCTCCCCAGATGCAACTGTCACTGGCAGTGTCAACAAAATGTGTAGAGCTACCACTACCTGTGGGAATATCTCCACTAATCCTTGCTTTTTCATGACATTAAGGACATCCAACACTGATAATCCCTTTGGAATAATGTGACAAAGGGTTTTTAATTCCTTATACAGCTCTACTGCATCAATATCAGCAGATTCATTGTGGGTTAAAAGAACCTGCAAGTCTTTACAGAGCTGAAATATCTTCTCATCAGTAACTGCAGAGAGTTCCTGTATGTTGTAAAGGAAGCCAAATGTAGCACTTTGAGCTGCAAGTTGAGTGAATCTGTCCTGCACAGATGACAGTGCAACATCAAAAAGAGTGTAGAAAAAGTTGACCTTAAAATTCTGTTCAGGACTAATTAGACAGTCATCATGTGCTTCATAACCAAAAAGCTTCCAATTTTTTTGGGTCTCACCTCATTTGCATCAGGAAACTTCTAGTTCTACTTCCAGTTCTTCAGCTAGCTCAGTAGCAGTTACTTTTGCCTTTTCGTACCCTGTGGCCCTGTATTTTGTTAAAAACCTTTTCAGTTCATCAAGCAGAATCACTGCTTGATCAATGTGCATGGAAAGCTTTGCAAATGTTTACTGACTTGTCCAACCTTTACTAATACATCATACCAGACCACCAGCAATATCAAAAACTTAGCACTTTTCATTGTACTACCTAGCAATGCTGCTTCAGAATACGCCTTAGGATCCTTGCCTTTTGTAACTTCTGCCACTGAAACTAAGGCATCATAAACCGCACCTACTTGATATTGCACTGCTTTCACACTTTCTACCCTACACTCCCACCTAGTCTCACACAATGGCTTTACAGTTAGACCTGACACATGATCGCGAAAAATGTTGTATCTCTGATTAGATGAAGTAAACAGAGTGTGCATTCATTGCAGATTACCAAAAAATTAAAGTGCATCGATTGATGACTTTGAGCATCACCAATTACTAGATTGAGATTGTGACAGCCACACGGTACAAAGAATGCACGTGGATTTAAAAACAAGATTCCTGCCTGAACACCAGAATGTTTTCCCTTCATATTAGAGACATTGTCATAACCCTGGCCTCTGCAGTTCTCGAGTGGAATTCCCAAACTTTTAAGTCATTTACCACAATGTCAGTGAGAAAACCACCAGTAGTCTGAGTAACCTGGAGGAAGGACAAAAAGTACTCTTTTACTTCCACAGTTTCATTGCATTCAGCAATTCGGACAGTCAGTGACATCTGTTCCTGATGACTGCAGTCAGGTGTACAGTCCAATATAATGGAGTAGTACTTAGCATCTGTTATCTTTTGCAAAATACTGTCTCTGACAGACTTGGACATTAGCATTATCAGCTCATTTCGAATGTTTTTTCCCCAAGTAGTGATCACGGATCTCAGCATTCCTGATACGACGCAGATGTTCTTGTAGTAGTGATCACGGATCTCAGCATTCCTGATACGACGCAGATGTTCTTGTACTACTGGATCAAACTTGCCCAACAGCTGCACTAACCCAAGGAAGTTGCCATTACCACTTGTAAAGAGACGATCTTCACTACCCCTAAATGCCAAGTTATGTTGGGACAAGTACTGACAGATTGCAAGTAGTCTTTCCAGAACATTTCTCCAGTATTTCTTCTCAGACTTTATCATATTCTCATGGTGATGATCAATGGTAGAGCTATTTTTAAGCCTCAAACGCAAGTCACTCCACTTAGCAGCAGCTTCTTTATGTTTCACTGACCGTTCATGTTCTATCAGCTTTTGTCCCAACTTTTTCCAGTCAGATGTTCCTGTGCTAGACAGGGCCACTACATGAGTACTGCTGAAAAGTTTGCAACAAAAACAAAATACCAAGTCACTACTTTCTGAATACACCAACCAAGACCTTCTGACTGTCTCACCATTTGTAAGTCTTTTATTATAAAACATGGGGTTGAATCTTCTATGGTGGTCATCAAAGGGAAAACTGTGATTCATTATCTGAACAGGCCCTGCAGCAATTAACAGACAGCAAACGTTATCAGCCATGGGATATGGCCATTTACCAGGGTCACTATTGACTTCCTTGTGCGTTACTGGATCTACTTCCTTATTTTCTTCCTCATATACAACATCTGCTACTTGGTCAGATACATTACTTGCTCCTAGCTCTGAACACATAGGAATAGAGTCAAAGGATGCCCCAGACACTGACTGCACTCCACACTCTTTGTCACACTCAGCATTACCACCTGCAAGGTCAGAGCCATCATACACCTCTGACTCATATTCATTCTCTGTACATCCATTACCAGTATTCTCAACTTCTATCATATAGTAAGCATCTCTGGGACACTGGCAGGAACTGTCACTCTCACCTTGTTTGGAAGGACTGCTTGGCACCATTTCACTGTCCCTGTCTTGCAGCTGACTGCTGTCTAATGTCTGAATAGACTGCATAAAGCGCACCATTGAAGCACGTAAACTAGCCACTTGCAATTCTCTCTGAGCCTTTCTTTTTCTATTTGCTGCCCCAGAAAGCTTCTTTGGACCTTTTCCAGTGTGTCTGTTAAAAATAAATTTGGTAAAGGCAGAGATGTTAGGAATGGAAATTGCAGTGTTCATAAACTTCCTCTCAATTCTTAGAACTGCCTACCCACCCAAGTCTTGTAATTCGCCCAAGTAGGCCTAAGTACATGTATTAGAGACAGCTTTATATTATACAAAGTATGAAGTAGAACAGCAGAACAGTTTGTACAGGCTTCTCAATTTCTGGCATTAAACAGCCAATTCAAATAAAGAATCATTCACCTGGAATTAGAGCTTATATACCCATATTGAGTACATTTGCTCCCCCCGCGTCTCATACTTTTGATTTACTTGCAAACATTTAGAATGGTACTACTACTGGTTCATAAAGTGAAGTGATGGCTCATTTGTAACCTCATTTACAGTCCAAATGGATTGTGCCTACAATGCCAGCTTCAGGAATTTGCTATTCAGGTTTCATGAAAATGTTTACCGATTCATAGATAGAGAAGATGCTGTATTCATTGCAGGGGGTGCTGTATTTATTGTAGAGGATGTTGTATTCATTGCAGAGGATGCTGTAGTCATTGGAGCACTGGAAGCTTCAGAATAGTTTAGCAGTTAGTTTCTATCAAGTTCAAGGTAACCAAGATTCCCAGAAATCTATGGATGATGAAAAATTAGCATAAGCAATACTGTACAGTACAGAAAAATCAGTTGATCTGTGGGGAGCATCAATGCTAAGTGCACCTCAGAACCTCACTATACTATGAACACACTTACAGTTCTCATACATTAATGGTAGTCTGCCAAAATGTTTAGGAACTGTTATGTCCCTGCTGTTTACTACACCACATTAGTGAGTTGACTGAGTCTGTCAACTACTTGAAATCGGGGCTAAATAGAAGGCTGTCACAGCCAGATCGATGGCCAACTCTTTTCCTTCATGCAGATACAACATGATATGCACTCTGCTAGAAACCACATGCATTCCACTTTACAGATCCTGTGCACAAGCTCTTCAAGTATAATGCAAAGTTTATTTTGAGTTTCTGGTCCTGCAATAAACAAAGGCCAGCTCTTTATGGCAATTCAGTTGCTCTACCAATGAAGTGATTCACACTTGGGTCCATCAGACTATAATGCCCCATTTGGGATGTACCTCACAAGACACTTACAACAGCTGGAAAGACCACAAAAGTACCTCACCAAGAAGATTACTGGCCTCAAACATATGTCCTATGCAGCCTGACTGGAAAAACCCTGTCTGTACTTAAGTGGCATATCACTTACTCAGAGGTGATGTCCAACTCAACTCAGAATTGATGGGACATGCTCCACCTAAAGAAATCCAAGTCACTGCAAGCTATGTGTTCTACTAAGCTAAACCTCTCTACAATAAATAGAACATGCTGGAGGGATAGATTCCTGTCAGACTCCCCATGCTTTGGAACAAAATTCCTAACTACATTCGGCAGAGCACTTTACTAACACTCTTCAAGAGAAACCTTGACGAGTGGATGGGTAACAGAAAATACACCCCTGGGATCACTTCATTGCCTCTGCTTGACAGAGGCTTAGTTAATTATCAATGGAGCGGCAAAAGCTGACACTTTGGCTATGCCCTCGGGCAGCTAGCCTAGTACCTACCTATGAACTTATGATTATAAAACACTAGGCTACTGGCATGGAGGCCCTAAAGCCTAGCCAATAATTTCACCCATGCTCACACAAAGTCAGCACCTGTTTTCCCTGTCCAGCAGCAGGGACACAGGTGGGATCCCAGGGGTGTATTTTTTGTTTCCCATCCAGTTGTCTTAAAGAGGGCTAGTGAGGATGAGGAACATGTTCTAGAGGCTATAAACTCTTATTTCAAAAGATTAAGGAGATACCACTGTCCTCTCCTCACATGAAGTGTCCTTGCAGTTAGTACTTAGTTTTGAAACAGAAAAGTCTGGCAACTAAGCCTCCCCTGAAACCAAGACCATCAAGAAAGACTTTAGCAGTTAGAATGATCCCTACATTTGTTTGAAGAAAATTGAAAGAGAGCAAGATAAACAGGAAGCATCAAAGAGTTTGTTGAACAGCAAGGTAGAAGCATAATGGTGTGACTCCTGACAATCACCCAACTAAACATAGAAGTGTTAACAAATGTCAATGTAAAACGTTGTGATTCACTTTTTCAAACCTTTCACAACAAAAACATTTTAATGTAGTATACACACGTTTTAAATAAATCTACACTTGTTAAATATTAGCATGGAGATGAACCACAGGTTCACAACCTGATGCAGTTAATCCATTTGGCAAATGCGCAATCCTGCAACTCTTTATTCTTAAATCTTTATGATTTACTTTAAAATACAAGAATGACTGTATGTTTTATCATTAATCCATTATAAACACTGAAAAGAACATGCACTGGGAGCATTTCTGTATCAGTTAAAAAAGAATACATCATAACTGCTTGAAATACAGAGTTCCATAATACTGACAGTGAATGCACCAAAAAGAAAACCAACATAAATCTCAATGTCTTTCTATCTCTAGCTATATGTCAAAGACATGCATCTGGAGCATTTCTCCCCAGGCCTACACTGAAAATTGGCCTTCTTCCAAATCGGACCATGTGTAAACAAAGGTTTAAAAACAAAATCACCTCTATATAGACCTCTATATAGAACTCTGGCGCCCAACAAGCAGTATAGGAAACGCTGAAAAGGATTAATCATTGACGAAAGGAAATGGGGATGAAGTGAAAACAAACTGCAGTACCTATACATCCATCCATACCTATACATCCATCCATATGATGTACTGCTTTTTATTCTGTGTTACAGCATGTGAAAATTCAGTAAATCCATACTCCGGAATCAAAATTATCCTCATAGCGTACAGAAATTAAAAACACTTTTCATTATTAAGTCTCACTTCATTTAGCAAGTACCCCAGGTAAGCACCAATTTCAAGTGTGTTACAAGATTATATGGCTAACTCAGTCAAAAGCAACTTATACATCCAACTGCATGCAACTTTTGCAGACCAGCAAAGCATTCTAACACTGAGAATAAAAGTTACCAACTACTTTGACAGTGACTTGAGGTATCAGGTAAAAGGCATAAGTTTTGCATTAAAGCACATAAAACTAAATCAAACATTGCAGTGCCCTTAGTTTGGTCATTCATTCATCATACAATTACCGCTGATTAAAAAGACATGAAAAGTGAGCAGGAAGACTGGGGTCAACATGCATTTTAATTTCAAATTGTAGATTTTGCCTAGAATTGTTATATTATGCGCTTGTATGTATAATGGAAAAAAAACAGATTCACATCTGTTTAACATTTTCAGTTACTAGTCAAAATAAATAAACTGTTAACAAAATAGTATCTGCTAAACGAAAAGTGGAAACTTTTTAAACAGTCAGCTTTTAGAGCAAAATTCGCTGTTATAGCTTTAAATATCAGGTTTGAAATACTGATTTTCTAGAAGATTGACTGATATTAACATCAAGCAATTGTTTCTCAAAAAACACCTAGTGACTTCTTACAATCAGTAGCTTGCTCCTCAGTTAAGACTTATCTAAAAGATCATCCATTTTTCTAGTTTAATTTGCAAGTTATCCAAAGGGAGTTAACACCGCATGCTGCTTTTGCCTGCCTCCTGTTCTGACCATTTTCACTGATTCCTCCTCCGGCCAATGCCATACAAAATCTCTCCATTTTTACTTTACAAACATTCCTGCCTACAGTCAAACAGTTCTGTAATAAAAAAACATGGCCAGATAACTATTTTTCATTACTGTCTGTTTCATAAAACCTTATAGCATAGCAATGCAGACTGCACTATCCAGCAGCTAGCAAATTAATTCCCTCTAGCTCATCACTGCCAGTGCTTCATAAAACCTTATAGCAACACAGTCTGCATTATCCATGACCAGAAGCTAGCAAATTAATTCCCTCTAGCTCATTACTGCTTCATAAAATGTATTAAAAGCTGGATGGAAATCTTAGTAACCTTATTTTCTAACATCAGATCTGTAAGTACAAATATTGAAAAATAATTTTCTCTCACATGGTTTATCCTTGGATCAGGGGTGTAGCCAGGATTTTCAAATTTGTACTCACAATTCCCAGACTGCTGCCCCCTCAATAAGCCACACCCACATTAACACTGCTGACCAAGCCACGCCTCCTTTATATTGTTGATCTCTGAACAGATCACTTGGAAGTATATGCCAGGGTAGTAATTACACGATGCATTAACATTTTCATTCCAAAGGTACATCTTCAGTAAGTCAAAAAACAAAATATCTTTCCATTTACACTAGGACAGATCAGTTTACCCCCCAGATTACTCTTCTTCCCCTTGCAGCCCCTAACCCCTGTAGTGGCTCATTACACCTCCAGTGATGCTGCTGACTAAAGGACTGTCAGGATCTAGGCTCCTCAGTGTTGTGGTCTGTAGGTTCAACATATAGTGCTCTCCCTACGTAACATCCAAGCTATGAGCCACAACTACGTCCCTTTCACCAGCATGAGTCACCTGGCAATGCATGGGTCACCTGGCAATGCATAATCACTCCTATGGCCTACAGTCACACTAAGCCTTTTGGAATGGTAAACCTTACATTCCCAACAGCAAATACATTTTAGCTGGGCTAAGTCATACTGCCACTGACAATTAATGAAGATGTGTACCCATGGGGAGTCAATCAAGCAAAAAGTAAAGCAGTTGAAATTTACATCCTTACTACCCTGCTTACATTCTGCGAATCTCAAGCCTTTGCTGAAAGGAAATTGGTTAAAGCAAGAAAATTACCCTAGGTGCCAGAACTGGTGGGACTGTTTACTGTCACATGCTCTAGGCACTTGTTTGGAGCTTTTTCTAGTCTTATGATCCAGTGATAGTCTGAACAAAATTATTGAAAAGAAAAGAAATTCAAGGAAGAAATACCATGGCCAATACTAGGAACTACAATACCAGAAGGGTATGAAACCCCTCAAACTAAATAAGCAACTCAGAAATCTTATCAAGCCCACCAAAGCCAGATTTGAGGCAGAAATATCCTCAAAGATAAAAGATAATGACAAGGTCTTCATCATCTTTGTTCACAACCTCAAAGGTAACATGACAGCATGCTGACCAAATTGTAAATGGAACCACCTAAAAGGAATCAGAGGATATAGCAAACCTGCTGGCTGATAAATCTAATTCCAGTTTCACCCCTTCTTCCCCTCAATACCTCTCAGAAGACACCCTCGACCATAAATCCTCTGGCTATCACTAGCAAACAAGTCTTCAATGCTCTCTCCAAGTCAAAAAATACTACCTCAATAGGCCCTGATAATATCCTGGGATACCTCTTAGATAGCATGAAACATGAGGTATCAAGCACTCTAAAATCACTGTTCAACATTAGCCTAGTAATTGGCTTCATACTTAGTGAATGGAGGACTGCAGTAGTTAATCCTTAGCACAAGGTTTGGCCTTCTACTGACTTGGATAACCACAGACCATAAGTCTGACTGATCTTGTACGTAAACGCATGGAAAGAATTATCATAGATATTTTAAATAAAGATGCAGGGAACCCATTTTCTTATTTACTTCTACAATTATTACAGATATTGAAATAAAATAGCACAAGCCATTTGCTAAGTACATTCTCACAATGAAAACAGACTCAGCATGAGCATAAACTTCTCTGCCCTTGAAACTCACATTCATTGAAATGGCATGAAAACCCACATTAAAAGAAAATGCATCTGACAGTGGAGGATTAAGTTTACCTTTGAGCTGTTTTCAAACCATAGGCTCCTTGCACACATTTGTAGGGCCATGCACACACGTATGTGTTCTTTGATTCGCCCTCATGATAAATTATATTCTTTGTATAATACATCACAATTTGTTAGAATGGTGTTTTAAATTTGTAGTTATGAACATTTTTCTAGAAAGCAATGAAACAAAATGTATGAAATAATGATAAAGCTACACATTTCAGAAAATTTTGACCATAAAATGCCACTCAAACTTCTATCATTATATTCCACCAATATTACTCAAAAAGCACAATATTTTCAGAAGTAAAAGTCATGCAGATAATTCTACCTTAAAGAGATCTGTAATTAAGAAAAAAGGTTGCTACTAGAAAACATTACATTTCAAGGTTTCATCTACAAATTCAGTGCCTGCTGCCTTTGAAGTATAAATTGTCTGTTACATTAAAAATGGTAAGCTGGTAATATTGCAATAGGAAATGACTGACAATCCAACAACAAGTTACTAGGCATCTTATACAAAGGAGGACACACTCAGGAGTGTAGAACCCCTATACCTCCATAAAATGCACCAAATAATTCACAGTTAAAATGGCACTGCAATAATAGCACTCCATCTACATGGTGTGGGAGTAAAACCCACAGCCTTCTGCACCAAAGGCAATTATGCTGCTAACCCTGCTTTCAAATTCTACAACACAAACAGTGACTGCCATTTGATAAAACAGTTAACCACCAAAATTCGCTGTATACCACAGAAGAGACAAAAACTGAATTAGCATAAAAAGTTTTAATCTCGCCAGAAAACACTTCATCAGAATGATAAAAACACACTGCCGCACTCTATTTAAACCTAAAATGTGAAATCAATTAGTACTCAATTACAGTCAATTAAATGCAATTAACAATAAAAACATTTTTAACCATTTATCTTCCTACTTTCTAAAAAACACAATATTTATGCGTTCATTCAGACCTGGTAAAACATTTGCCAATTCACTTGTGGTGAAAACTTTTTTTAAACAAAACAGTTAGTTGCATACTGAAAACAGACTTAGCATGAGCAACAGTAAATTTATCTTCCCTTGAAACTCACAATTCCATGAAAATGAAATAAAACCCAGTCCCTTGAAAATGCACTGAAACTCATAATGCCCTGAAAAATGTACTGAAACGCAAACTCACAATTCCATCGGCAGTCTGGTAATCAGGCTCTCGTCTCCACTGGCGCTCACAGTTCCTTCAGCAGTCTGGTAATTGGCATGGCGAATTCAGGCTCTGTCTCCTGTAACCAAGTCAGAGGGTCAAGCCTGATCAAGTTAATTGACTAACTTGCCCTCCCACTTAACTAGAGCATTACACACCATACATTCATACTTCTCAACCTCTTAGCATAAGAAACTTGGACAAAGCCTGAAATAGGGACTGATTTTAAATATTGCTCTTGCAGACTTAGAAATTTGCTAGAATAACAGCATTTGTCTTAGCATGTATTTTCTAAAGAAAACAAAGTCAAACTGAAATGTATGACATTTATATCACTCCTCAGTGATTTGCCAAAAAACTACAAATATTGTGGAATAGGCCAAAAATATAAGGCAAAAATCAGGGCATTCTGCAAAAATCTGGAGAGTTGAGAAGTACGCATATCTCTCACTCTCTTTGTGCAAGAAATCTGGACAAAGCCTGAAATAATGGAGATACAATGGCCCAAAATACGGATCATGCCTCTCAACCTCTTCAAGCAAGAAATCTGGACAAAGCCAGTAGTTATGGGGGGACAAAGGCCAAAAAATAGGAAAACTTTTTTAAATATTGCCCTTACAGGCTTAGAAAGTTGATATAATTGCAGGTTTTGCATTAGCATGAATTTTCTGAAGCATATGGAGTTTGAAACTCAAATGCCTGCCATTATTTTCTCACTTCAGTCCTCAATGGTTAGCCAGTAATTTGCAAGAAAAACAAATTTAGGAGAAATGGAACAAAAATATGGGGCAAAAATCTGGACATTCTGTGAAAATCTGGACAGCTGAGAGGTATGATTAGGGATGGATTTTAAATATTGCTCTTTTTAACTATGAAAGTTGCTGGAATAACAGGATTTGTGCTAGAATGCACTTTCTGGAGAACATAGTGACTTCAGTCCTCTGATTTCCCAGAAAACCACAAATTTTATGAGAAACAGACCAAACCTATGAGGCTAAATCTGGATAGATGAAAGGTATGTTAAACACACATGCAGTACGCACACACACACACACACACACACACACACACACACACACACACACACACACACACACACACACACACACACACACACACACACACACACATTATTTGTCATTCACACAGAACAGCTAGTTCAAATTACATACATACATGTACACACACATACATGCTCTCACTCATCCAGAAACAAACAGAACATCTACAATAAATCATATAATTGTACACACACGCACACACACACACACACACACACACACACACACACACACACACACACACACACACACACACACACACACACACTTGAGGAGGACATTGATGAAACATTTATCCACACTGATGTAAATGTAGGCCCCCTGTATATGGAGTCTTTGTAAATGTGGATATTCTTGCCAAAAGAAGAAATATTTACTTTACAGAAGAAGAACATGATGGGGTTGCGTATAATTCAGAAAAAAACTACATTGTTAACCTCAAATGGTTCTTTTATACCTTTAGGACGTGAACTATGTGGATACATGAGTCATATGAGAGGATAAGCATTGACATTTGTGAAAAAGCTAAAAAGGGGAAATGCCTCATGATATGTATATCTGAAGACTCTATGGTTATACGCTAATGTCTAGACCAATAATGTCTTTTTCAAGAATGCCAGAACTTCAGCCTGGAACACCAAACAGCACTTTCGTCTAAGAGGAGCAACTTAACACAAGTTGTTTGCACTTGCAACCTCAATCATCCATTGTACAATTCAAAATAACCAGTAATGTGTTGTTGAGCTGTAGGTTGGACTATCCTGCAACTAATGACTGTGTGCAATAATTTAAATAAATAGATGCATAAGGAATACTTTGACACTGTAACTGCCCAGTGCATCTACAACAACATTCTGTATTTATTTTCCTATATTTTTAATGTTAGGAGATTTTTCACCGCCTGGACATATGCTGAGCTTTTTCTCTGGCCACCCCCCTGCCCTAACATCACTGTGTTAGGGGCAATGGCATCAGAAGCATTAGAAGGGAAGGAATACATGTAGTAAGTTACCTTACAGCTTAGGACAGCATACCAGACCATCAGATTGATTATTCATGAGGGCTCTGTTTGCAGCCATCTTTTTTTTTCATTCTTGATTTAGAAGTAAGAAGAGCTGACACACATCAGCGTAAGCTGCTTTTTTCTGAGTCTCACTCAGGATCAGGATGTACAAAAAATTAACTGAAGCATCCCTTTTCCTTTTAATTCTTTGCAGTTTTGCTTATATATATATATGCTATACACATACAATGTGACACCTTCTATAACTTTAGGGAAAAATGGAGCTAATAATAGCACAGGAAATCATGTTCCGGCTACAAAATGTGTGAATTTCCATTATGAAGCAAAAAGTTAAAACAGTAACTATTTTCTTTCATGATAAGGAAGTAAACTGTAATAAGTAAACCATTTTTTCTTATTCATCAGTGTTTCTGTTTTAACAGACAAAAACATATTATGATACTAGCATTGCTGGTTACTTATGAAGTTAAAAATTCTGATAATATATCATGAAACTGAATGTAGCTGTAAAGTTGCAAGTTTCTTTTAATTTTTTTTAACTAAGAAAACAAACAGGATGTTATTTTAAATCTGAACTGAAACAGAAAAACTAGAACAGAGGGAGAAGCAGGTCCAAGTTGCAGGTAATTTTTGCAAATGAACAGGGCAACATGGTTTACCCACTGACAAGCCCCATGGTGTATTGGAAAGAAGTTTTGACCAGAATCTTAATGACCTGGGTTTTATTACTTACCCATGTGCTGGGGAACTACCTTTGAGAAGATCCATTCCTCTTATATTTTTAGTGCAAGAAATCTGGACAAAGCCTAAGATAATATGAGGAGAAAATGCTCAAAAATAGGGACACATTTTAATATTGCTCTTATTAACTTGGAAAGTTGCTAGGATAACAGGATTTGTGTTAGTGTGCATTTTTGAAGGATATGAAGTCTGAAACTGAAATATATGCCATTATTTAGTGACTTCAATCCTCAGT